>NC_068292.1:42392909-42395409 GCF_025860055.1 Xyrauchen texanus
GATATACTAACGAGGCAGCAATGTTGTATTTCATGCCAACATCTCTTGAGACAACCACAGCCTACATCAGAGAGACCATGAGCTCCGTTCCTATACAGCTGCCTTGCTTTCTACTGCCTACATAGGCAGCTCCCTTCTAAGGCATCATCCGTACTGAAATGGAACCTCATAGGTTTAGACTTTAGTCACAGTTGCGCCATATTTGATTTTTGAGAGGAATGACAGTCTCGGTATAAAGCTCCTAATTGTCTACACCTTCTGTTTTCTCAAGTTTCTTGCCCACTGACATTTTTGGAAAGATTTAGTATTTTTTCCCCCCAATGTTGTTTAAGTGGAACAAACCAAAATACTTTAAACAGCAGTACAACCCATTGGCGAGACTGTACGTCTATCCCTCAAAGCCTAGTTTTTATTAAGTTGGCACTACTCCATAGGCAGCGACTCTTAAATAGTACTCCTTTAGCAAAGTGCAATGGGAGACTCAACTCACAATTGATATAATTTGGCATTAGCATTTTGCTTTGGCATTAAAATGTTGAGTTCTTCAGATCAAGTTGTACTTCTGCGTCGGGCCTACGTCGAAGCCTGACATTGCACCTTTCCAAAAATACAACATGTCATGTTGTATTACGACATGTACTACGAAGACAACAACAGCTGTGATTGGTCCGCTTTGTAACCATAGCCCCTCCCCCAGGACGAGAAAACATATATCTGAGGTAGCTTTGCATGTTCTCAAAGATTATTTTCAGATCTATCCACTAAAACACATTTTATTTGAGCTCATTTTAATCGGGAGCATCTGCTGTTTCTATTTTCTGTTTATGCTTCATGTTAAGTCACAAGCAAATACGGGAAAACAATATGCTTGTCGTGTTCTACTCTACTTTTCCAAACTCTATGATGATTTGACTGTTACAGTAAATAATCATATTTCATACATTAGTGTAAATGGTAAATTCTCTGCATTATATAGCGCCTTTTTAACCTTGGTGGTATTCAAAACACATTACACTGCGTCTCATTCACCCATTCACATGCCAATGATGCCATGCAAGTTACTAGCCTGCCATTGGGAGCAACTTGGTGAAGGACACTTTGCATGTGGAGTCGTGTGGGCCGGGAATTCGAACCACCAACCCTGCGATTAGGTGGACAAACCCACTCAACCACCTGAGCCTCAGCCGTCCAATTAAAAAGCACAATAGTTTGTATTGGCCACAGCATATGCATTACAGGAATATTCCGCATTCAATACAAGTTGAGATCAATCGACAGCATTTGTGGCATAATATTCATCCATCGATCCATTCATCCATCCATCTTCAACCGCTTATCCGAAGTCGGGTGGCGGGGGCAGCTGCTCCAGCAGGGGGCCCCAAACTTCCCTATCCCGAGACACATTAACCAGCTCTGACTGGGGGACCCCGAGGCGTTCCCAGGCCAGTGTGGAGATGTAATCTCTCCACCTTGTCCTAGGTCTTCCCCGAGGCCTCCTCCCAGCTGGACGTGCCTGAAACACCTCCCTAGGGAGGCGGCCAGGGGGCATCCTTACCAGATGCCCAAACCACCTCAACTGACTCCTTTTGACGCAAAGGAGCAGTGGCTCTACTCCGAGCTCCTCACGGATGACTGAACTCCTCACCCTATCTCTAAGGGAGAAGCCCGCCACCCTTCTGAGGAAACCCATTTCGGCCGCTTGTACTCGCGACCTAGTTCTTTCGGTCATGACCCAACCTTCATGACCATAGGTGAGGGTAGGAACATAAATTGACCGGTAGATCGAGAGCCCGGCTCAGCTCTCTTTCGTGACAACAGTGCGATAGAGCGAGTGCAATACGCCCCTGCTGCCCCGATTCTCCGGCCAACCTCCCGCTCCATTGTCCCCTCACTCGTGAACAAGACCCCGAGGTACTTGAACTCCTTCACTTGGGGCAAAACCTCCTTCCCTACCTGGAGTATGCACTCCATCGGTTTCATTACCACAAAAATGAATTTTAACTTGTCCCTCCATTTTCTTTAAATCGAAAGCAAAAAAATCTGGGTTCTACTTTCAATGGAAGCCAATGGGGGCCAATTTTACAACTTCGTTGCCATGACGATGTAATGTCAACAAACTCCAAATATACTGTAAATAGGGCAATATAAAGAACAGTACAGCTCAAATAATATCACATGTTTTAATGGAAGATTCAGTCCAGCTTCAAAATTCGTTCACTAAAGTGATGTGAATGCTGATGCAAAAAGCTTTAATACTGTTATGTTTTTAAAGTATGCTCTCAGCTCTCAAAAGCCTTTTCATCGTGTGCTTCCTGTAATTCATACTGAACTTGTCTCGCCTTGCGTTATTTAATATTCTCGAAATTCCTAAGCAGAATGGATGAGGAGTTTAATCAAGTCAAACTACCAACGCAAACATGCCGCCTGGCTCTTTGTTATGCCGGTTTGTAGGCAGCACTTGGAGTCATTAGTTTTAATTACGTAGTACAAAGGACTGGTG